>NC_060270.1:79068220-79088004 GCF_021613505.1 Equus quagga
ATGCACCAGCTCTGCCTGCCCATGGGTCCTGTCCCCATGCCAGCGGGAGCAGCAGCAGCTGCTCTGCCTGCCCATGGGTCCTGTCCCCATGCCAGCGGGGGCAGCAGAAGCGGTGGCAGCAGAAGCTCTGACTGCCCATGGGTCCTGTCCCCATGCTATTCCACACTATTCTCTAAATAAAAGAGCACTACTGCCAGATCTTGAGAGTCTAAGAAATCTTTCTTTTGACTCCTCGGCTCACTGACCCTGCATCACTTCATTCCTTTTTACTGCCAAATAATATCCCATTGTGTGGATACACATTTTATTTATCCATTCATTGGATGATGAACAATTGGGTCGTTTCTACTTTTTAACTATTATGAATATGCTCCTAAGATCATTCCTGTACAAATTTTTGTGTGGATGTATGTTTTCATTTCTCTTGGGTATATACCTAGGAGTGGAATTGCCTGATCATATAGTATGTTTAATATTCTGAGGAATTGCTAAACTGTTTTCCAAAGCAGCTGCAGCATTGTACATTGCCACCAGTGGGTTCCAATATCTCCACATCCTCACCAACACTTGTTATTTGTCTGTCTGTTTTATTGATTATAGCCATCCTGGTGGGTCTGAAATATCTCATTGTGGTTTCGATTTGCATTTACCTAATAACTAATGATGTTGATCATCTTCTCATGTGTTTATTGGCTATTTGTATATCATCTTTGGAGAAATGCCTATTCAGATTCTTTGCCCACTTTTCAAATGAGTCATCTTTTTATTCTTGATTTGTAAGAGTTCTTTATATATTCTGGATACCATTGCCTTAGCAGATATATGATTTGCAAATATTTTCTCCCCTTCAGTAGGTTGTCTTTTCGCTTTCTTGACGGTATCACTTGCAGTACAAAAGTTTTAATTTTCATGAAGTTCAATTTTTCTTTTGTCCCTAGTGCTTGTACTCATACCTATGAAGGCTTTTTCCAACCAAAGGTCACAAACATTTACTCTATTCTTTTTTCCTAAGAGTTTTATAGTTTTAGCTCCGACATTTAAGTCTATGGTCCCTTTTGAGGCAATTTTTGTGTATGGTGTGAGGAAGGGGATCCAGCATCAATCCACCATTTCTTAGGTAGATATCTAGTTGTTCCAAAACCACTTATTGAAAAGACTATTCTTTCCCCCATTGAATTGCCTTGGCACTCTTGCAAAAATCTATTGACTATAAATGTAAGGGTCTATTTCTGGACTCTCAATTCTGTTCCAATGATCTATGTATCTATCCTTATACTAATACCACACTGTCTTGATTATTGTAGTTTTGTAGTAAGTTTTGGAATTGAGAAGAGTTAGTCCACCAACTTTCTTCTTTTCAAGATTGTTTTGCCACTTCTGGGTCCCTTGCATTTCCACATGAATTTCAGGATAAGTCTGTCAATTTCTGCAAAATAGGAAGCCAGAATTTCAATAGAGATTGCCCTGAATCTGTAGGTCAATGTGGGGAGTAATGCTACCTCAACAATCTTAAGTCTTCTGATCCATGAACATGAGATGTATTTCTTTATTTGGGTCTTCTTTATTCTCTTTCAACAGTGGTTTGCAGTTTTAAGGTACAAGTTTTGTACTTCTTTTGTTAAATTTATTCCTAAGCATTTTATTCTTTTTGTTGCTATTGTAAGTGGAATTGTTTTCTTAACTTCATTTTTTAACTTTTCATTGCTATTGTATACAACTGTAATTAATTTCTGTAGGTTGATCTTGTTTGTATCCTGCAACATTGCTGAACTCATTTAATAGTTCTAATAGCTTTTTAGGGATTCAAATCCTTAGTATTTTCTATATACAGGACCATGTCCCCTGCAAATAGAGAAAGTTTTACTTCTTCCTTTCCTATCTAGACACATTTTATTTCTTTTTCTTGCCAAATTGCCCTGACTAGAACCTCCAGTACAATGCTGAATAGAAATCATGAGAGTAGGCATCCTGATCTTAGCAGAAAGCACTCAGTCTTTCACCATTAAGTATGATGGTAGCTGCAGGTTTTTCATAGACGTTCTTTATCAGATTGAGAACGTTCCCTTCTATTCCTAGTTTGTTGATTGTTTCGATCCAGAAAGGGTGAATTTTGTGAAATGCTTTTTCTGTGTCTATTCAGATGACTGTCTGTCTTTTGTCATTTATTCTACTCATATGAGGTATTACATTAATTGATTTTCAGATGTTAAACGAACGTTGTATTCCTGGGATAAATCCCACTGGTTATTGTGTATAATCTTTTACATACTGATGGATTCAACTTGTTAGTAGATAGCCTACATTTTAACTTGAAAATAAAATAATCTTGCCTCTTTGAGAAATGATCTTTGGTATCTCTGTCAAAAGTCGAATACTGCACTGAAGAGTGACCCCTGGCCTTAGAGAATTAAAAATAGTATTGCTTGTGTTAGGTGATTAATTTGTGCCTCAATACCTCAGAATTTTAAAGCTCAAAGTAGCCCAGCATTTTATCCTAAACTGTCTTCAGTGATCAACTAACAACTTACTAAAAAAATTAGCATTAATTACATTATCTAATGGGCATTAAGTTGGATTATAACCTGTATTTTCTTCTGTAAATTCAATTGAAACTCAAAAAGTAGGAGGTTTGAATATTCAAGTATTAATGTCTGTAGTAAATTAACCAAGCCTAATGTTAACAGTATTTAAATTTCTCTTACATAACTTTCATCAATGATGTCATATCTTTACAAATTATCACAGTGGAAAAATAAGCACAAAAAATATTTTTCCCTGTTTTTCTGAACTAGAGGTATACTACGACAACAGAATAAGCATCATGCAGGGTGGGTGCCATCAACCTGGAGGGGTAAACTCATTCTGAGTTCACCGTAACAAATGATTACGACAGATACAATTGGAATGCCAGACCATGTTCATTACAAACCTTGTTTTTCTTCCACTAAACTTCCACACATACTCTACCATGTTGTTTTTAAATGCCCTACATATTCCAGACATTTAAAATTATAGGCATGACTTCAGGCAATGAAGGAAGGAAGGAAGAGGTCAATAAATCCTTTCTCTAAAAACCAATTATGTAAGTAGAAAAAACTGTCAAAAAACAATCATTTCAGGTCTCTGGAAATCAACCAAAGGCATACAACAAACTGAGAAGGATATGTTCACAAAACACTGCTCAATTTTGGGTAAGTATAACGGAAGTTGATGACATTCTTGCCCAGAGCTACCACCATCCCCCAACCCAGCTCAATAAACAAGATAGTTATACAAGGGCAGAGCTGGCTGCGAAAACTAGTAGCATTGCTGCCAGAAGGGGCTGACTTGATTTGGACCAATGACTGAAAAACCCATACCCAGTGGATAATGAGCAAAGCCCACCTCTCCTAGTCTGAAGTTACAATCCTGGTTGTGGTAGGCAGCACACTAAAAGACAAGCCAGAAATTTAACAGGAAGATCCTGGAAATGAGTTATTCACTGAGAGACTTAATACACATTTCACACATCCTTGGCTGTCTGAAAACCTACGCAAGTGCACAATGGGAACCTCAAAGGGCCCAGCAGAAAGTAAACGCTGGGACATACTTAAACACTGTCTGGGCAGGACTTTCAGAATGGTGGGGTGAGGACTTACGTTAAAAAGGAACAAAAATATTGTCAAAAATTGTCAAAATCAACTTTTTTAGAACTCTAAAAATTAACTAAAGATTTGTAACAATCCGAGGAGCATTTACTTATGAAAATGTTGAACCTCATTAAGTACCGTAGATTCAGGGCATTTTAACTCAACCTACTCCCATTCTCCTCTCTCCAGCTCCACGGAAGCCCTGAAAACCAGAAGCGCTGCAACCACCAGAGGAGGCAGACTGGATTTGGGGCTCCTTTAAAAAGTCCCATCCCCAAAGTATTGCTACTTTTTGACCTGTGTCTCATGTGCCGTCATATCCCCAGCACCAGACAGAGTCCTGGGCATAGAGTGGCTGCTCAGTGAACTTCTATGTACTGTGTACTAGCAATGAACAATCTGGAAATGATATTAAGAAGCAATCCAATTCATAATAACTCAAAAAGAAAAAATACTTAGGAACAAAATTAAAAGTATAAGACTTGTACGCTAGAAACTACAAACATTACTGAAAGTATGGACCTAAATAAAAGGAGAGATATTCCGTGTTGATACCCAGTAATGTCAAGATGGTAATTATTGATCTACAGATTCAATATAAACACTATCAATATCAAGCAGATTTTTATTTTAATAAATGGACAAGCTGATCATAAAATTTACATAGAAATAAAAAGGACCTAGAAAGTCAAAACAATTGTTAAAAAGAAGAATAAGATTGAAAGATTTACACTCCCTAATTCCAACACTATAAATCTACAGCAATCAAAACAGTGTGGTATTGGCACAAAGACAGACATAATTATTAATCAGACAGAATTGAGAGTCAAGAAAAGAAAAACTTTACATGTACGATGAATTAATTTTTGACAAAGATGCCAATGCAATTCAGTGGGGGAAAGGCTGATCTTTTCAATAAATGGTTCTGGGAAAAGTGAAGATTCATACCAAAATAAGAAAAATGAACCTACACCTTTATCTCACACCAGATACAAAAATTTAAATAGATAACAGACTTAAATGTAAGAGCCCAAACTACAAAACTTATGGAGGGAAATGCATGAGAAAATCTTCGTGATCCTGGATTAAGTGCCAAGATTTCTTAGATATGACAACAAAAGCACAACCCATAAAAGAAAAAGTTGATAAACCAGACACGATCAAAATTAAAATCTTCTGTGCTTCAAAAGATACCATTAAGAAAATGAAAAGTCTAGCCACATACTGGGAAAAATATTGCAAATCACATTTCTGATAAATGACTTGTATTTACTATATATATATATATATATATATATATATAAAACTCATATCATTCGATAATGAGTCAACAACTCAATGAAAAAACAGGCAGATAATTTGAATAGACATTTTACCAAAGAAAATACATAAATGGCTAATAAGCACATGAAAAGAAGATCAACAACATCAGTCATTAGGAAAATACAAATTAAAACAACAATGAAATACTACTACATGTCCATGAGGATGGATATAACCAAAAGACAAACAATAAAAAGTGTTGGCAGAAGATTTAGAAAAACTGCAACTCTCATTGACTGCTGGTGAGAATATAAAATGGTACAGCCATGCTGGAAACCAGTATGACAGTCTTAAAAGTTTAAACATAGAATTACCATATAATCCAGTAATTCCATTCCTAAGTACAAACCCTCGAGAAATGAAAATATACATCTACACAAAGCCTTGTATAAAAATATTCATAGCTGCATTATTAATAAAAGCACCCAAACTGGAAGCAATCTAAATGCCCATTGACTAAACAGTAAACCACACGTGGTATATCTGTGCAATGGAATGCTATTCAACAATTAAAAACAACACACTACTCCAGCATATATAGTCAACTAATATTTGACAAGGGGGCCAAGAACACTTAATGGAAAAAAATAGTCTCCTCAACAAATGGCCTTGGGAAAACTGGATAACCACATGCAGAATAATGAAACTGGACCCCTGTCTTACATCACTTACAAAAACTAACCCAAAATGGACTAAAGACTTAAACATAAGACCTGCTATCATAAAACTCCTAGAAGAAAACAAAGGGAAGAAGCTCCTTGCCCTTGGTCTTGGTGATAGTTTTTTTAATGTAACACCAAAAGCATCAGCAACAAAAGCAAAAATCAACACGTGGGATTACATCCAACTAAAAAGCTTCTGCACAGCAAAGGAAACCATCAACAAAATGAAAAAGCAACCAAGTGGGAGAAAATATTTGAAAATAATATATCTGATAAGGGACATATTTTGGATATCCAAAATATATAAAGAACTCACATAACTCAATAGCAAAAAATCCCAAACAATCCAGTTAAAAAATGAGCAGAGGATCTGAATAGACATTTTCCTAAGAAGACATACAGGTGGCCAACAGGTATATGAAAAGATGCTCAACATCACTAATGATCAGGGAAATGCAAATCAAAACCACAATGAGATATCACCTCACACCTGTTAGAATGGCTATTATAAAAAAGATGAGAAATTCCAAGTGTTGGCAAGGATTGGAGAAAAGGGAACCCTGGAGCCCTTTTGAGGGGAATGTAAATTGGTGCAGCCATTATGGAAAACAGTACGGAGGTTCCTCAAGAAATTAAAAATAGAAATACCATATGATCCAGCAATGCCACTTCTGGGTATTTATCCAAAGGAAACAAAAACATTAACTCAAAAAGATATATGCACCCCCCCCCATGTTCATTGCACAATTATTCACAATAGTCAAGACATGGAAGTAACCTAAGTATTCATCAGCAAATGAATGAATAAAGAGGATGTGGTACATACATACTACGGAATATTATTCAGCCATGAGAAAGAAGGAAATCCTGCCGTTTTTGACAACACAGGTGGACCTTGAGGATATTATGGTAAGTGAGAGAAGAACACTGTATCATATCACTAATATGTGGAATCTAAAAAAGCCAAACTTGTAAAAACAGAGGGCAGAAGGGTGATTACAAGGAACTAGGGGGTAGGGGAATTAGAGAGACGTTTTTTAAGGATACAAACTTACAACTAGTAGATAAATAAGTCCTGGAGATCTAATGCACAGCATAATGATTATAGGCAACAATACTGTATTATAGACTTCAAAGCTGCTAAGATCTTAACTGTTCTCACCATGAAAAAGAAATAACTATGTGACGCGATAGAGGTGTTAGCTAATGCTACGATGGTAAATACACTGCGATATATAAATGTATCAAATCAATCCAATGTACACCTTAAAGCTACACAATGTTACATGTAAATTACATCTCAATTTAAAAACTACTGAGGGACCAGCCCAGTGGCATAGTGGTTAAGTTCACACACTCTGCTTTGCTGGCCCGGGGTTGGAGGGTTTGGATCCTGGGTGTGGACCTACACACCACTCACCAAGCCATGCTGTGGCAGCATCCCATATACAAAATAGAGGAAGACTGGCACAGATGTTAGCTCAGCGAAAATCTTCCTCAATCAAAAAGACAAAGATTGACAACAGATGTTAGCTCAGGGCCAATCTTCCTTACTGAAGGAAAAAAAAAAAGCTACTGATATTTGCTACAACATGGATGAAACTCAAAAACATTATGCTAAGTGAAAGAAGCAAAACACAAAAAGACTACATATTGCATGGTTTCATTTATACTAAATGTCCAGAAAAGGCAAATCTATGGAAACAGAAAGCAGATCTGTGGTTACTTGGGGCTGGGAGCAGGGACTGAATGCAATGGGCATCAGCGAACTTTTGGGGTGATGAAATGTTTTACAACTGGATCATGGTAATAGTTGCATAACATCAATTTTTACAACTGGTCAATTTTCTATGTAAATTATACCTCAATAAAAATCGTAGTTCAGATGGGACAGCAAATAGGTTTGTTTTCCATGCCTGCATTGCCTCTGTCACTTCCACAGCAGGAAATCAATGGTTTCAATTCCTTACAGGGAGGATGCTAATTGCTGTAATGAAACATGCCAAGAAGATCATTTTTGCTAAATTACAGCAAAGGCTGTATCTTTGCATCACCAACAGACTGTGGTGAAACTGAGTGGTACTGAAGCATTTGGCTTCAGGGTGCAAAAGACACCAGTTTCTACTTATCCCGCCGACTTTAAAGTGAATTTCCAGCAGAAAGCATTATGAGAAGAAAACTACAAATGCAACACAGACAAGTCCCTTTAAATTATGGCATATGTTGATTCTCATTATCAAGTCCTGAGAAGCCCCCAGCCTGCCTGCTGAACGGGGCGCTGGGTGCTCAGAAGTACAGGGCAGGCCCTTGGGGTATTTCAATATGAAACAGAATTTCTACTTCTCATCACAAGAAGGCAGAAGCAGAAAGGTGGTGTCTAAAACACACAGATGAGCAAGAAATGTTCTCTAAGCTCATACGCAACCATCGTCAATTTCCTAAGAAGAATTTTTGGTGGACTGCACCAATTTTTCCCTCCCATCCTGTCTTCTCTCTCTGTTCTGAAGATTTCTGACAGTAGTGGAAAAGAATAAGAGACAAAGAAAAAATAAGGGAGAGAAACTTCACCTTCTCATCAACACTCGCTTTGTGTGTTGTTTTCCCTAGGTAAGAATGCAGACCTCAGACAAATTCTATATTTTAATGGAAGATTAGCCCTGAGCTAACATCTGCCTCCAATCCTCCTCTTTTTTTCTGAGAAAGACTGGCCCTGAGCTAACACCCATGCCCATCTTCCTTTACTTTATATGTGGGCCTCCTGCCACAGCATGGCTGGACAAGCAGTACATAGGTCCACATCCGGGATCTGAACCGGCAAACCCGGGGCTGCCGAAGCAGAACATGTGAACTTAACCGCTGTGCCACCAGGCTGGCCCCTCAGACAAATTCTGATGCTAGTCACTCAACTAAGTCTACATACTGTAAGTATTATCCTTAAATTCATCTTATGACTTCCATTTACACTTTGTCAAGCAGCATTCACGTCTGAGGACTAGATTCAACTAAGAATTCTAGAAAGTTAGACATGGAAAGGACCAGAAAATTCACAACTCCAAACTCCTCTATTTTAGGTATATGGGTCCCAGAGAGGGGAAGTAAGTTTTACAAGGTTCAGTTAGCAATGGGCCTAGAGCAAAAATTCTGGCCTTCTAACTCCGAATTGAGTGCTCTTTCCATTATTCTGGCCTTCACTTTTACGACAAAGAGGAAAATATCATCCAAGACCAAAAAGGACAAGTGAAAGTAATACGACTACTTGTTCTCACCAGTGAACACACAGAAACAGCTCACTCTACTTCCAGAGTTTCTTAGTCAATATCAAGACATTAAAGTAAGGAAATCACTGAATGAAGATAGCAGACAATCCCTGATCTATAAAATATTTCCATAAATCCTCAGAAATAAGAACTTGCTGGCACCACTATCTACCACTGTCTCTATAATTTAGGGCCAGCACATAAAGGCAAGTCTTAAAATAAATATCTGTACTCTGTCAACACTGAAGAGACGCTCAGTGCTGGAAACTATAATCAGGTACTAGAGTTACATAGAAAGAAGCATCAAGTGTACATAGTAGTTTCTCTTCTTTCTTTAAAAAATAATGCACTGTTATGACTAAAGAAATCAATACATGATCATCGTCAAAAGTAGACTAAACAAAAGAGTATAGCCAAGAAAAATAGAAATCACCCCTAACCCCACCACCCAGATCAGTCACCAGTCTTTTTTCTGCCTAGCACTACACAGAGCCACTGCCTGGTGGAACCATGGTGCACATATAGATTGTCCTTCCGTGGGGGAGAGGGCTGGACTGTGAACACAAGTCACACGCAGGTCTGCGTCAAAGCCAGGGAGCACTCTGGGAAAACGGGCGTGTAGGGCTATCAGGTGGGAAGCAGAGATACCCGGAGAGTGATTCTGACTTTTCCTTCACATGAGAGGTGGCCTTGCGAATGCTACGTTTAACTCAAAACCCAAATACATTCTGAATGGCTGAAAATATTGCCTATTGAAAAAGAGATCAATCATTTCATGTGTCATTCCTGAATAGTGATACAAGAGGGACTATGATGCAGGACAAAATTAAGCGTAAACTTTTCTAATCTGGCAAGTCTGTACTTTTGGCAGACAAGGTCAACAGCTTATCAGGGAGTCTGCTGCAGGGGGCAGCACCCCACCCGCCAATCATCTCATGGTGATGGTATCCACTCTCCCAGACTCATTTACAGAAAGTGAGCTTTCCCCTGGTGTATTGGTTTCCCATCACTGCTGTAACAGCGATAAATTATTTTATAAAATTATTTCATAGGTCTAGAGGTCAGAAATCCACAGTCAGTCTCACTGAGCAAAATGTCAAAGTGTTGGCAGGGTTGCACTCCATTTGGAGGCTCTAGAATCCATTTCCTTGCTTTTTCCAGCTTCTAAAGGCTGCCTGCATTCCTTGGCTCATGGCCCCACGTCATTCTAACCTCTGCTTCTGTCATTATACCGTCTTTTCTGAACTTGACCCTCCTGCCTCCCTCTTAGAAGGAGCTTTGTGATTCCATTAGACCCACCTGGAAAATCAAAGATAATCTTGGATGTCTCAATATCCTTAACTTAACCATGTCTGCAAAAGTCTCTTGTGCATGTAAGGTAACATATCCATGGGTTCTGGGGACGAGGGGACAGACATCTTTGGAAGGTCATCATTCAGCCTACCATACCTAGTCATAAAACATTCTTCAGGAACATGAATTTTAATGAATGGCTAGTATTTCATCTCATGCGTAAGTCAACCATTCGCCTATTGTTCCTGTTAGGTTGTTTCTAAATATTTTGCTGTTGTCAATAATGCTGAATAGACACTGCTTTGTACTGAACGTGTCCTCCCCAAAGTTCACACGTTGAAATCCTAACCCTCACTGTGATGTTATTAGGAGGTGGGGTCTTTGGGAGGTAATTAGGTTATGAGGGTGGAGCCCTCATGAATGAGATTAGTGCCTTTATAAAAAGAGACAGGAGAGCTTGCTACTTCTGTCTGCACTCCGCTATGTAAGGATACAATAAATTGGCAGTCGGTAACCAGGAAGGGGGACCTCATCAGAACCCAACCATGCTGGTCCCTTGATCTCAGACTTCCAGCCTCCAGAACCAGGAGAAATAAATTTCCATTGTTGATAAGCCACGAGTCTATGGTATTTTGTTACAGCAGCCAGAGCTGACTAGGACAAATACTATACAGTGTAAATTTGTAAGCACTCCTTTAAGCAGTTAGTTTCAGATCTAAGGATCTGAGCACATGATTAAGGGTCTTGAAACATGTTTGCAAACTGCCCTCTGGAAAGACTTTATTTACATGCTTAACAGCAGTGTATTAGAAAGCCCATTTCCATCACTCTTGCTAACACGGAATATTATCATTTTTTCCAATCATTGCCAATTTGGCCAGAAATGTTAGCTTAATGTTTAAATTTGCACTTCTTTTCTTTCCAGTGATATTATTACTATATTTACTAGTAATCTGTATTTCTTCCTTTCAAATTGTCTGGTCATGTCCTTTGCCTGTTTCTCTAATGGGTCCTTTCTTGTCACGCATTCGAAAAAGTCTGTCTATAAGATTGTTGAACTTTTTAATTTCATCTCTGATAAGTGTACTTTACAAATATCTAGTTCTCCACTTTCTTTTTGCATTTTATTTATGAATGTTTAGTACGGAATAGTTAAATCTCCATAGAAATTTTTTAATTATCCAGCTTTTCCCTTCAGTACATTATTTTCCCTTGTGTTAATTTCCTTTATTGCTTATAAGCCTAAACGGAGCATAATAGAACACAGAACTGCAAGTAGAAAATTGCATATTTGAGTTTTACTTAATGCAAAAACATTCACATACTAACATCAGATCAAAACCACATAAGACTCAGACGATTTATTTTTACAGTAAATTATTCAAATAGAGGATCAGTAAATTACGGCCTGCTACTTATTTTTCCTGGCCCATGAGCTGTTTGAGAGGGAAAAAAAGAGGGACATGCCACAGACACAGCACGGCCCACAAAGTCTAAAGTACTTACTACCCGGTCCTTTACAGAAAAAGCAATTCATCTGAAACGTATTTTGGTGTATATGGTGGGAAATATAAACCTATTTTTTCAAGGAAATTTAACCAACTGCCTCACACTATTTATTAAATCCTTCTATTCTTTGAATTTGAAATGCCACTTCTTCAACTTAAGAAAGAAACAGAAATGGCCAGTATACATATTTAAAAATGTATAATCTAATTACAATGAATTACAAATGTTGTCTCGATCAGATTAGAAAAGATTACAAAGGTTTCTAATATATAACATTGGAGAGGATGTGGGGAAATGTCAACACTGTTTTTTTAGTAGGAGTGTGAGAGCAACCTTCTTGGGGACAATATTACAAAAACTGTCAAAAGTTTAATTCTAAAGCCTCTTTGATGCAACCATTTAAATTTTATGCATTTATATCACAAAAACTCTCAGAAGTTCACAAGACAATGTGCACACAGCTAGTTCTTTAAGTATTGTTTATATACAATACTGGCAAAATACTAGAAAATTCCTAAATGCCTTTGTGTGTGGAATAAGGTTAACTAGCAGACCTGGATTGATCAAACCCAGCACATTTCCAAAAAAGACCTGTCTTCAGGACAGGCTTTTGGCATCGCTCTGGGAAGATAAGCTTTGAGCCCCTGGAATATTCTGCCTGATAAGAGTGTTTCTGTATGCCTGAGGCCATGGGCCATGCAGAAGCAGTTTCATCAGAATTTCTGCCATGATATGATATATGGCTGACACCTGTTTTTTTCTCTGAAGGGCTGGAGTGCGATTAGCTGAGGCCAGTCTCACAGGCACTGCTTGCCTACATAATGACTCCCAATAAAAACCCTGGACACCAAGGCTCAGTGAGCTGCCCTGCTTGGCAACATTTCACATATTGTCACACATCATTGCTGGGAGAATTAAGCACATCCATGTGACACCACTAGGAGGACATCTGGAAGCTTGCACCTGGTTTCTCTTGACTTCACCCCATGTGCCATGTGCCTTTTCCCTTTGCTGATTTTAATTTGTATCCTTTTGCTATTATAACCCATAATTACAAGTATTACAGCTCTTCTGAGTCCTGCGAGTCCTTCTAGTGAACTATCAAGTCTGAGGGTGGTCCTGGGAACCCCCAAGACATTAGCAACAAGGAATTTTGTTAAACTGATACAACGGAATAGTATACAGCCATTAAAAGGAATGAAATGGATATACGTGTACGAGTATACATGCAAATAGATGCCAACAATATATTGTTAAATGATCGGTTAATTGCAAAACATGATTGGTATGACCTTACCTTTCTAAAAGCTAACTTTTCTTGAACATTCACAGTGTGCCAGGACTTATCTAAGTGTTTTACCTGTACGATCTCATTTGATCCTCACAGCAACCTTGTAAGTACTATTATGATGTCCACTTGAAAGATGAGGAAACTAAGGCGCAGAGAAAGTAAATAATGCATCCAAGGTCACACATTCAGAACCTGAAGCCAGGCTGTCCTAGGTCTGAGCCAGCACTCTTAACCAACACTCTGTGCTGCCTCTCTCCCAAAATGTGTGCATATCCTTAGGTATATCTGTGATATACCACAAAATATATATTACTAATAGCTGCTTCTTGGGAATGAGATTACAGGAAGAAAATACATGACTTACACTTTGAATTTTCATACATATTGTGTTTTTTATGTATAGCATATATTAACGTTATAATAATTTTTTAAAATAAGTTATGAGATCTGCCTTATCAGATACCCAGTTTTTATAGATACATTGGGGGCCTGTTTTTGGTCTTTCTCTTTTCTTTCGCTGATCAGGCCTTGAACCATTCTGCTATATTTTAATGTCTTCAATTTAAATTTCATTGCAGTTCTGATTATACTAGTCCTTCCTCACCAACCTCTGTCCAAACTCTGGGTTATTTTTATATATTTACTTTTCTAAATAAATTTCAGTATCACTCTATCAAGTTCTCCAACAAAATTCCATGAGTATATTAATTAGAGTTATTTGCATGGGTTTCACATAGAAGCACAGCCTGATTAATAAAGACAACACCAATTCAGAATTTGTGATTCCAAGGGGGCTGGCTTGAAGTTGACATCTGCTGTTTGTGAAGAAAGGATTTGATAGGCAAACTGACCAGTGTTGACCAGGCATTCCAGATGGACATTTACCTAATGGGAACAGTGACATCTAAACACCTATGATATACTTTTCTAATTAGAGAATATGCTGAATTATACATCAATATCAATATTTACAGGCCCTCTGAGGACTTTGTCAGTAGCAAGTGAATTCATTTATGCAACATATGTGCCTACTATGTGTCAGGACCATTCACAGTACTTGACTGAGTTAACATTCTGGGTTTAACTTCTGCTACTTAGTAGCTCTGTGATCTTAGGTAAGCTACCTAACCTCCCTGATCCTCACTTTTCTCATCTGTAAAATGAGAATAATAATTATACACCTTTGGGAATGACTATGAGGATCAAATGAGACGACACATGATAAGTTTCTGGCACATAGTAGGTACCTAACAGATGGAAAGTATCATCACTTCTAATGCCCCGACATACAACCAGCCTATTTCAAAGGACTAGCTCATTTCTAAAAAGAAAAAAAAAAAAACAAAAAAACCCTCTAAATAATACTCCTTTTATTTCCAGGGTTTTCAAATCAGCAATGTCTTAATATATCTGAATTTCCCTTATTAGGTCCCTCATCTCCAATGTAGCAGTGTGCAGAGAATAAGAGATGCAAGAGGAGAGGGGAACACCTGATGCTGGAACGTGAAAGAAAGGCTGGAGCAAACAACCTAGATTAGGGCACAGCTAAGAAAGCCATCTCCACACAGGCGCGTCCATTGTGCTCTCGGAGAGTCGAATGCCAATCCTGAGAGTATGGTAAGAAATGTTTCTGAGGGACCAACCAGGGGTCTGACAGCCGGGTCCCCTCCCCCTGCCCAGGTTTAGTTAGCTTTCCCACGGTTGCCATGGCAACCCTCTGTCAGAAGACACACCACCTCCAGTCTGTGAAGCAGGCAGCCTGTCCTCTTCAACACTGTGAAATGTCTAGAATGCTCTTTGAAAATCATTTTTTATATCTGTGTTCTGTACGGGAGATGTGTGAGGGAAGAGGGGGAGTGCTGGCTGTTAATCGTGGCTCAGCAGATTAAACAAAAAAACCCACAAACACACACAATACCGAGCTAAGACAGACTATGCTAATGATAGAAGTAAAACATTTTGACAGCCTCACTCAGCTAAGTGTCAAACACTTGAGAAAAAGAAAAATTGGTTTAAAAAAGAAAACCAGCAACCAAGTACAAATAAGAGTCTAGAAGGAATAGATTAAAGGCAGCCCAGAGCCTCTTCAAGGCACAGAGAAGGACATCCCAATAAAAAGGAAAAAGCAGACCCAAAGAGGTTTACCAGATCTTGATTAGGGTGGGCTGGCAATAAATCAAGGTGGGCATTGAGGTTCTGACTTTCACAGGCAGTTGAGAAGGGTCAAAAATAAACACAGCTTGCTCAGTACTCACAGTGAACAACACAGAACAATAAAGCGTGTTTAAGTATGGGCAGGCATGTACACACACACCTCACAGACATAGCACCCAACACAGTGCTTAAGCTAACACCTGTGTGGCCATCACCACTTACCATTTTCCCCAGAACTGTCATCCCATGAGTAGAAAATTCACCCATGAGTAGAAAATTCCAGAAACACAGGTAACCTGACAGCCAGATCATCTTTCTCTCACAGAACATCTCACCATATACTTAACCAACACAAAGGTAGAAAGGGGCTCGTGTCCCTCTGTCTAAATGAAAAAGTGCCCCTGTTCTGTAGCCTCTCTCACTGGACCAGTATTCAAAGGCCTTTTAGCTAGATTGATGTCCCAAAGTGGGGAGTGAAAATTTTAGTCCTGGCAGGGAAATCAAATATACAATGTTGCCGCACAGAGCAAAAGACAGTTTTAATGTCTTTATGGTAACAAAAAGGAATCATAATACAGGACAATCACTTTCAACCTAGCCAGTGAAAGGGAAAAGCAGCAGGGAAACATTTTGGGGAAGATTTACGTTTCTTCATCTATTTCTCCTAGGCCAACAAAGGAATGAGGTTGCAACCCTTGCACAGGTCTGTTGGATAATGGGCAAAAGCACCACTGCCTCCCCAAGATGCATTCTCCCTCATCCCTTGCCATGAGCACTCCAATGCTGATAGGACAGCAATATGCTGGTTAAGGTTCCCTGACTCCCAGCCTCCCTTGCGACTAGAGGTGGCCATGTGAACCAGAACCAGCCAATCAGACATGAGCTGAGAGTGCTCTGAACTTTTCCCCTCTTCTTTCCGCCAGGCATGTGGGATGCTGCACCTGGAGGTGAATCTACTCTCCTATCAGCATGACAAGAAAACTCATGCTACTAACGATGGAGAAGCCAAAGCTAGGAGGCCCAGGTCCCTGACAGGATTATAGACTGCCTTCCTCTGGATTCACAAGAGGAAAATAACCTCCTATTCTGGTAAGTCACCCTAGTAAGGTCTTCTGTCACCTGCAGCTACGTGTCATCCTATGCTGTAGGAATTCTGTCAGAATCATGGAGTCTGAATTCTCTTTCATTATCCTCAGTTAAAGGCACTGCAGCAGAAATCAGTATGAACGCCAAATCATCTAATACATTTAATTAGTAAATGCTTTCACTCCTCTATTTCAGTTATTTTTATATTTTTGCCAAGCATCGCAATGACATGCAATTTTGCCAACTTCACACTAAGTTCTTCGAATGCGGTTCTGAGTTCACTCCCAAACTGTGATTCTCCATAAATTAAATTACGTTTTGTCTTCTTATACCTGGTGGCATTCCAAAGCTCACCTGTGGAGAGAAGGATGGCATCAGGGAAGAACCAAAAGTAAATGATCTTGTTTTCCCAACTTGCTCCCAACACATCCATGGTAGCAGGTAGCCCCACTCAGTGTCTGCAACCTGCAACCAGCGAGGCGCACAGACTGGTTTGTCAGCATCTTAAAGGAACAGGCGCTGTGCCTGCTGCAGGATCCGCCTTTGTTTATTTGACCAGTCGTGCTATCTCCACACCAGCCTTATTTCTTTGGTTGGCTCTGGGCTTTTTAACAAGACAAACTCTCCAAACTCTAAAGTACTTCTAACTGGGTACATCTGCTGGTCCCAAGGAAGGGCAAATATTTCCACCTTCAAACTGCCCAGGCTCCACTCTCATCAGGCTTCAGAAACTTCCCCAGATGACACCTATAAATGTGGTACTTAGAGGATCACGAGGGAAAAAAAGGTTTTGCTTTTTTTTTGTGAAGATTGGCACCTGAGCCAACATCTGTTGCCAATCTTCCTTTTTTCTTTCTTCTTCTCCCCAAAGCCCCCCAGTACATAGTTGTATATTCTAGTTGTGAGTGCCTCTGGTTGTGCTATGTGGGATGCCACCTCAGCATGGCCTGATGAGTGGTGCCAGGATCCGAACCAGCAAAACCCTGGGTCTCGGAAGAAGAGCGCATGAACTTAACCACTCGGCCACAGGGCTGGCCCCAAGGTTTTGCTTTTACTTCCTCCAATTATTTAAAGCCCAAGTTCAGCCCACATACACATGGTTTCCATTTCTTTTGAACTTCCTCCTGACTGATTCTTTCAAATGTTCTAGCAATAAGATAGAAACCTGGAGAATTACTGACCCAGTGTGATGAAGGTGGATATGATTTTAAATTACACACATTTTAAGCCTCATAATAATGTTAATTATCTCCATTTGCTTAACCAGTATGAAAATGAAAATAATCTTGCATCTCAGAACATCTCTTAGAAAAAGAATGCCTCTTGCTAAATTAAATTATAATTAAAGTACCAGATTTATAATACTCATCCAATTAATTAAAATAAGACTTTGAGCCATAGTATGCTCTGCCTTAGGGTTTCTGAAGCTGAACACTATTGACATTTCGGACCAGATAATTCTTTGTTGAGGGGGCTGTCCTGTGCAATGAGGGAGTTTAAAGCAGCATTCCTGCGTAGTGCCTTCCAAAAAAGGTCTCCAGACATTGCCACATGTCCCCTGAGGAGCAAAATCGCCCCCTGGTACTGCTGTTCTACCTGGAAAGGATCTTAATCCAAATCCACTTTACAGACGAGAAAACTAAAGCCCAGAAAGGCCAAGAGGCAGGCCCAATGCCACAGAGCTGAGTTAGTGGCCAAGACAGGGTACAGCCGTGGGAGCTACCGCTCGGTTCTTGTGCGCCATCACACTGAACTGGTGTGTCGGGACTTTGGCTGAAGACAATGATATTTTAACTTTAAATATTACTGAAAGCGTGTTTTAAAGAACTCAGTATCATTCATCAACATATTAGAGATACTGGAATGAGAAGCCTGTTAAATTTCATGCCCAACCATATGACTCTTCTCCTATGCTCCCATTCAGACCAATTCAACTAATACTTACTAAGCATTTTCGAGGCATCTTCAACATTAATTAAGCAAAGAAGAGTTCCTGCTTTGGTGCATTAGCAGTTCAGTGAACAAACAGTAAGACAAGTTCACCAGTCACCATGGTACATGTAAAGAGCCAAGTTCCATAAGAAAGGTTCCAACAAAGTATTACAGAGGTTTGAAAGGGAGAAAATTCACATTAGCTTAGAAATCAGAGAGAGGACAGAGGAAATAGCAACTGAAATGGGCTTTGCAACATGGGAAAGTCATTCTGGGAAAAAGGAATAGCATGGAGGGGGGAAGCAAGGGACCACTTATGGCACCACTGAATTGCCTAATTGCCTGGAACTTGGGAACATACAGTAGGCAACGACGCTAGCAAGAAAAACTAAAGGTCACATAAAGGCAAGGTTTATATGCTTCTCTAGACATTTTTAATTTGTTAGTCAATAACGAATCGCTGAACTTCTAAACAGATAAATGATATAAATGATGCTGCACTTCCAGGAAACGACTTCACCATAACTGCATAAATAAATCAGAGAAGGGATGAACTGGAGTGCCATCACTGACTCTGTTGAGAAGGCTCCTGAGGCATGGTCTGGTCGAATGGAGAGAATACCATGAGGCAGTCTGCTGTTCCTGGCCTGGAGCAATAAAAAGTTAAAGAGGCTATTATACTAGTGTTAGCAACAGGCATTGTGAAGGTTGGCCTGGGGTTGAAGTGGCAGGTGTGGACACACTGAGACAAACACACAAGTTGATGCAGACGCTAAGAGTTGATGGGAAGTGAGGAAAAGGGGGACATGAGCATTACCTTCTGAATCTCAGTGACTGGAAGAACAATGGTGCCACAAACAGACACCCTGAGGTTGGGAGAAGAACTGATCCTAAGGGAGAAAATGAGCTTGAGATCTCAGGGGGACACCTGAAAAGTCCAGTAAGACATTAGAAAGAAGGGAGTGGAACTCTGGGGGAAACATCAGGACCACGATTTAGTTCACAAAGAAAAGCAGGTTACAGATTCAGAGTCTTCTGCATAAAGTTGGCTCTTCAAGCTTCAACCATTGATAAGATCTCACAGAAGAGGAGGCGAGAAAGAAGAGTCTCAAAGAATGCCTAGTTTAAGATGCAAAGTAAGAAAAAGGATAAGAAACAGAAGCCATGAAGGAATTTCTAACTCGAGGTGGGAGAACCAGGGGAGCCAAACATAGGCAGTAGAAGTTCAAATGCACCAGAAAGATCAAGTGAGAGAAGCCTGTGGTGCCTCAAGGCTGGGTGTGGTTTCGATGAGGCAGCGGCAGAGCAGAGGAGGTAGGAGACCGCTCTCTCTCGAGTCATACAGACCCGGATTCCTATGAAGACTTTGGCACCTGCCAGTTATGAGACCTGGAAATTACTAAACTGTGCCTTCTTCTCCTCGATAAAATGAGGATAATACCTTTCTCCACATGTAAGTTGTGGGAGGTGAAGCATGTAAAGCCCTTAGCCTAGCGCCTGGTCATTCTCAACAGCAACAGCTGTTCAACACCACCTCCTCCTCCTCCTCCTCCTCCTTCCTTCCCCTTCTCCTCCCCACCTCCTCCTCCCACTCCACCTTCCTTCCCTCCTTCTCCTCTTCCTCTCCACCTCCTCCTCCCCCTCCTCC